>NC_086451.1:12923221-12968949 GCF_028390025.1 Pseudophryne corroboree
TGATCAGTGTTCTTAGTGCTAGGAGTGTGCATCTGCATCTCTCTTCCTCCAGCATAGTATTAGAAGCCTCAGCATGATCAGTGTTCTTAGTGCTAGGAGTGTGCGTCTGCATCTCTCTTCCCCCGGCATAGTATTAGAAGCCTCAGCATGATCAGTGTTCTTAGTGCTAGGAGTGTGCGTCTGCATCTCTCTTCCTCCAGCATAGTATTAGAAGCCTCAGCATGATCAGTGTTCTTAGTGCTAGGAGTGTGCGTCTGCATCTCTCTTCCCCCAGCATAGTATTAGAAGCCTCAGCATGATCAGTGTTCTTAGTGCTAGGAGTGTGCGTCTGCATCTCTCTTCCCCCAGCATAGTATTAGAAGCCTCAGCATGATCAGTGTTCTTAGTGCTAAGGAGTGTGCATCTGCATCTCTCTTCCTCCAGCATAGTATTAGAAGCCTCAGCATGATCAGTGTTCTTAGTGCTAGGAGTGTGCGTCTGCATCTCTCTTCCCCCAGCATAGTATTAGAAGCCTCAGCATGATCAGTGTTCTTAGTGCTAGTATTGTGCGTCTGCATCTCTCTTCCCCCAGCATAGTATTAGAAGCCTCAGCATGATCAGTGTTCTTAGTGCTAGGAGTGTGCATCTGCATCTCTCTTCCTCCAGCATAGTATTAGAAGCCTCAGCATGATCAGTGTTCTTAGTGCTAGGAGTGTGCGTCTGCATCTCTCTTCCCCAGCATAGTATTAGAAGCCTCAGCATGATCAGTGTTCTTAGTGCTAGGAGTGTGCGTCTGCATCTCTCTTCCCCCAGCATAGTATTAGAAGCCTCAGCATGATCAGTGTTCTTAGTGCTAGTATGTGTGTCTGCATCTCTCTTCCCCAGCATAGTATTAGAAGCCTCAGCATGATCAGTGTTCTTAGTGCTAGGAGTGTGCATCTGCATCTCTCTTCCCCCAGCATAGTATTAGAAGCCTCAGCATGATCAGTGTTCTTAGTGCTAGGAGTGTGCATCTGCATCTCTCTTCCTCCAGCATAGTATTAGAAGCCTCAGCATGATCAGTGTTCTTAGTGCTAGGAGTGTGCGTCTGCATCTCTCTTCCCCCAGCATAGTATTAGAAGCCTCAGCATGATCAGTGTTCTTAGTGCTAGGAGTGTGCATCTGCATCTCTCTTCCTCCAGCATAGTATTAGAAGCCTCAGCATGATCAGTGTTCTTAGTGATAGGAGTGTGCGTCTGCATCTCTCTTCCCCCAGCATAGTATTAGAAGCCTCAGCATGATCAGTGTTCTTAGTGCTAGGAGTGTGCATCTGCATCTCTCTTCCCCCAGCATAGTATTAGAAGCCTCAGCATGATCAGTGTTCTTAGTGCTAGGAGTGTGCGTCTGCATCTCTCTTCCCCCAGCATAGTATTAGAAGCCTCAGCATGATCAGTGTTCTTAGTGCTAGGAGTGTGCATCTGCATCTCTCTTCCTCCAGCATAGTATTAGAAGCCTCAGCATGATCAGTGTTCTTAGTGATAGGAGTGTGCGTCTGCATCTCTCTTCCCCCAGCATAGTATTAGAAGCCTCAGCATGATCAGTGTTCTTAGTGCTAGGAGTGTGCGTCTGCATCTCTCTTCCCCCAGCATAGTATTAGAAGCCTCAGCATGATCAGTGTTCTTAGTGCTAGGAGTGTGCGTCTGCATCTCTCTTCCTCCAGCATAGTATTAGAAGCCTCAGCATGATCAGTGTTCTTAGTGCTAGGAGTGTGCGTCTGTATCTCTCTTCCCCCAGCATAGTATTAGAAGCCTCAGCATGATCAGTGTTCTTAGTGCTAGGAGTGTGCATCTGCATCTCTCTTCCTCCAGCATAGTATTAGAAGCCTCAGCATGATCAGTGTTCTTAGTGCTAGGAGTGTGCGTCTGCATCTCTCTTCCCCCAGCATAGTATTAGAAGCCTCAGCATGATCAGTGTTCTTAGTGCTAGGAGTGTGCATCTGCATCTCTCTTCCCCCAGCATAGTATTAGAAGCCTCAGCATGATCAGTGTTCTTAGTGCTAGGAGTGTGCATCTGCATCTCTCTTCCCCCAGCATAGTATTAGAAGCCTCAGCATGATCAGTGTTCTTAGTGCTAGGAGTGTGCGTCTGCATCTCTCTTCCTCCAGCATAGTATTAGAAGCTTAGCATGATCAGTGTTCTTAGTGCTAGGAGTGTGCGTCTGCATCTCTCTTCCTCCAGCATAGTATTAGAAGCCTCAGCATGATCAGTGTTCTTAGTGCTTGGAGTGTGCGTCTGCATCTCTCTTCCCCCAGCATAGTATTAGAAGCCTCAGCATGATCAGTGTTCTTAGTGCTAGGAGTGTGCGTCTGCATCTCTCTTCCTCCAGCATAGTAATAGAAGCCTCAGCATGATCAGTGTTCTTAGTGCTGGGAGTGTGCATCTGCATCTCTCTTCCCCCAGCATAGTATTAGAAGCCTCGGCATGATCAGTGTTCTTAGTGCTAGGAGTGTGCATCTGCATCTCTCTTCCTCCAGCATAGTATTAGAAGCCTCAGCATGATCAGTGTTCTTAGTGCTAGGAGTGTGCGTCTGCATCTCTCTTCCTCCAGCATAGTATTAGAAGCCTCAGCATGATCAGTGTTCTTAGTGCTAGGAGTGTGCATCTGCATCTCTCTTCCCCCAGCATAGTATTAGAAGCCTCAGCATGATCAGTGTTCTTAGTGCTGGGAGTGTGCGTCTGCATCTCTCTTCCCCAGCATAGTATTAGAAGCCTCAGCATGATCAGTGTTCTTAGTGCTAGTATTGTGCGTCTGCATCTCTCTTCCCCCAGCATAGTATTAGAAGCCTCAGCATGATCAGTGTTCTTAGTGCTAGGAGTGTGCATCTGCATCTCTCTTCCTCCAGCATAGTATTAGAAGCCTCAGCATGATCAGTGTTCTTAGTGCTAGGAGTGTGCGTCTGCATCTCTCTTCCCCCAGCATAGTATTAGAAGCCTCAGCATGATCAGTGTTCTTAGTGCTAGGAGTGTGCGTCTGCATCTCTCTTCCCCCAGCATAGTATTAGAAGCCTCAGCATGATCAGTGTTCTTAGTGCTAGTATTGTGCGTCTGCATCTCTCTTCCCCCAGCATAGTATTAGAAGCCTCAGCATGATCAGTGTTCTTAGTGCTAGGAGTGTGCATCTGCATCTCTCTTCCCCCAGCATAGTATTAGAAGCCTCAGCATGATCAGTGTTCTTAGTGCTAGGAGTGTGCATCTGCATCTCTCTTCCTCCAGCATAGTATTAGAAGCCTCAGCATGATCAGTGTTCTTAGTGCTAGGAGTGTGCGTCTGCATCTCTCTTCCCCCGGCATAGTATTAGAAGCCTCAGCATGATCAGTGTTCTTAGTGCTAGGAGTGTGCGTCTGCATCTCTCTTCCTCCAGCATAGTATTAGAAGCCTCAGCATGATTAGTGTTCTTAGTGCTAGGAGTGTGCGTCTGCATCTCTCTTCCCCCAGCATAGTATTAGAAGCCTCAGCATGATCAGTGTTCTTAGTGCTAGGAGTGTGCGTCTGCATCTCTCTTCCCCCAGCATAGTATTAGAAGCCTCAGCATGATCAGTGTTCTTAGTGCTAAGAGTGTGCATCTGCATCTCTCTTCCTCCAGCATAGTATTAGAAGCCTCAGCATGATCAGTGTTCTTAGTGCTAGGAGTGTGCGTCTGCATCTCTCTTCCCCCAGCATAGTATTAGAAGCCTCAGCATGATCAGTGTTCTTAGTGCTAGTATTGTGCGTCTGCATCTCTCTTCCCCCAGCATAGTATTAGAAGCCTCAGCATGATCAGTGTTCTTAGTGCTAGGAGTGTGCATCTGCATCTCTCTTCCTCCAGCATAGTATTAGAAGCCTCAGCATGATCAGTGTTCTTAGTGCTAGGAGTGTGCGTCTGCATCTCTCTTCCCCAGCATAGTATTAGAAGCCTCAGCATGATCAGTGTTCTTAGTGCTAGGAGTGTGCGTCTGCATCTCTCTTCCCCCAGCATAGTATTAGAAGCCTCAGCATGATCAGTGTTCTTAGTGCTAGTATTGTGCGTCTGCATCTCTCTTCCCCCAGCATAGTATTAGAAGCCTCAGCATGATCAGTGTTCTTAGTGCTAGGAGTGTGCATCTGCATCTCTCTTCCCCCAGCATAGTATTAGAAGCCTCAGCATGATCAGTGTTCTTAGTGCTAGGAGTGTGCATCTGCATCTCTCTTCCTCCAGCATAGTATTAGAAGCCTCAGCATGATCAGTGTTCTTAGTGCTAGGAGTGTGCGTCTGCATCTCTCTTCCCCCAGCATAGTATTAGAAGCCTCAGCATGATCAGTGTTCTTAGTGCTAGGAGTGTGCGTCTGCATCTCTCTTCCTCCAGCATAGTATTAGAAGCCTCAGCATGATCAGTGTTCTTAGTGATAGGAGTGTGCGTCTGCATCTCTCTTCCCCCAGCATAGTATTAGAAGCCTCAGCATGATCAGTGTTCTTAGTGCTAGGAGTGTGCATCTGCATCTCTCTTCCCCCAGCATAGTATTAGAAGCCTCAGCATGATCAGTGTTCTTAGTGATAGGAGTGTGCGTCTGCATCTCTCTTCCCCCAGCATAGTATTAGAAGCCTCAGCATGATCAGTGTTCTTAGTGCTAGGAGTGTGCATCTGCATCTCTCTTCCCCCAGCATAGTATTAGAAGCCTCAGCATGATCAGTGTTCTTAGTGATAGGAGTGTGCGTCTGCATCTCTCTTCCCCCAGCATAGTATTAGAAGCCTCAGCATGATCAGTGTTCTTAGTGCTAGGAGTGTGCGTCTGCATCTCTCTTCCCCCAGCATAGTATTAGAAGCCTCAGCATGATCAGTGTTCTTAGTGCTAGGAGTGTGCGTCTGCATCTCTCTTCCTCCAGCATAGTATTAGAAGCCTCAGCATGATCAGTGTTCTTAGTGCTAGGAGTGTGCGTCTGTATCTCTCTTCCCCCAGCATAGTATTAGAAGCCTCAGCATGATCAGTGTTCTTAGTGCTAGGAGTGTGCGTCTGCATCTCTCTTCCTCCAGCATAGTATTAGAAGCCTCAGCATGATCAGTGTTCTTAGTGCTAGGAGTGTGCGTCTGCATCTCTCTTCCCCCAGCATAGTATTAGAAGCCTCAGCATGATCAGTGTTCTTAGTGCTAGGAGTGTGCATCTGCATCTCTCTTCCCCCAGCATAGTATTAGAAGCCTCAGCATGATCAGTGTTCTTAGTGCTAGGAGTGTGCATCTGCATCTCTCTTCCCCAGCATAGTATTAGAAGCCTCAGCATGATCAGTGTTCTTAGTGCTAGGAGTGTGCGTCTGCATCTCTCTTCCTCCAGCATAGTATTAGAAGCTTTAGCATGATCAGTGTTCTTAGTGCTAGGAGTGTGCGTCTGCATCTCTCTTCCTCCAGCATAGTATTAGAAGCCTCAGCATGATCAGTGTTCTTAGTGCTTGGAGTGTGCGTCTGCATCTCTCTTCCCCCAGCATAGTATTAGAAGCCTCAGCATGATCAGTGTTCTTAGTGCTAGGAGTGTGCGTCTGCATCTCTCTTCCTCCAGCATAGTAATAGAAGCCTCAGCATGATCAGTGTTCTTAGTGCTGGGAGTGTGCATCTGCATCTCTCTTCCCCCAGCATAGTATTAGAAGCCTCAGCATGATCAGTGTTCTTAGTGCTAGGAGTGTGCATCTGCATCTCTCTTCCTCCAGCATAGTATTAGAAGCCTCAGCATGATCAGTGTTCTTAGTGCTAGGAGTGTGCATCTGCATCTCTCTTCCCCCAGCATAGTATTAGAAGCCTCAGCATGATCAGTGTTCTTAGTGCTGGGAGTGTGCGTCTGCATCTCTCTTCCGCCAGCATAGTATTAGAAGCCTCAGCATGATCAGTGTTCTTAGTGCTTGGAGTGTGCGTCTGCATCTCTCTTCCCCCAGCATAGTATTAGAAGCCTCAGCATGACCAGTGTTCTTAGTGCTAGGAGTGTGCGTCTGCATCTCTCTTCCTCCAGCATAGTATTAGAAGCCTCAGCATGATCAGTGTTCTTAGTGCTAGGAGTGTGCATCTGCATCTCTCTTCCCCCAGCATAGTATTACAAGCCTCAGCATGATCAGTGTTCTTAGTGCTAGTAGTGTGCATCTGCATCTCTCTTCCCCCAGCATAGTATTAGAAGCCTCAGCATGATCAGTGTTCTTAGTTCTAGGAGTGTGCGTCTGCATCTCTCTTCCCCCAGCATAGTATTAGAAGCCTCAGCATGATCAGTGTTCTTAGTGCTAGGAGTGTGCGTCTGCATCTCTCTTCCCCCAGCATAGTATTAGAAGCCTCAGCATGATCAGTGTTCTTAGTGTTAGGAGTGTGCGTCTGCATCTCTCTTCCCCCAGCATAGTATTAGAAGCCTCAGCATGATCAGTGTTCTTAGTGCTAGGAGTGTGCGTCTGCATCTCTCTTCCCCCAGCATAGTATTAGAAGCCTCAGCATGATCAGTGTTCTTAGTGCTAGGAGTGTGCGTCTGCATCTCTCTTCCCCCAGCATAGTATTAGAAGCCTCAGCATGATCAGCGTTCTTAGTGCTAGGAGTGTGCGTCTGCATCTCTCTTCCCCAGCATAGTATTAGAAGCCTCAGCATGATCAGCGTTCTTAGTGCTAGGAGTGTGCGTCTGCATCTCTCTTCCCCCAGCATAGTATTAGAAGCCTCAGCATGATCAGTGTTCTTAGTGTTAGGAGTGTGCGTCTGCATCTCTCTTCCCCCAGCATAGTATTAGAAGCCTCAGCATGATCAGTGTTCTTAGTGTTAGGAGTGTGCGTCTGCATCTCTCTTCCCCCAGCATAGTATTAGAAGCCTCAGCATGATCAGTGTTCTTAGTGCTAGGAGTGTGCATCTGCATCTCTCTTCCCCCAGCATAGTATTAGAAGCCTCAGCATGATCAGTGTTCTTAGTGCTAGTAGTGTGCATCTGCATCTCTCTTCCTCCAGCATAGTATTAGAAGCCTCAGCATGATCAGTGTTCTTAGTGCTAGGAGTGTGCATCTGCATCTCTCTTCCCCAGCATAGTATTAGAAGCCTCAGCATGATCAGTGTTCTTAGTGCTAGGAGTGTGCATCTGCATCTCTCTTCCTCCAGCATAGTATTAGAAGCCTCAGCATGATCAGTGTTCTTAGTGCTAGCAGTGTGCATCTGCATCTCTCTTCCCCCAGCATAGTATTAGAAGCCTCAGCATGATCAGTGTTCTTGGTGCTAGGAGTGTGCGTCTGGATCTCTGTTCCCCCAGCATAGTATTAGAAGCCTCAGCATGATCAGTGTTCTTAGTGCTAAGAGTGTGCGTCTGCATCTCTCTTCCCCCAGCATAGTATTAGAAGCCTCAGCATGATCAGTGTTCTTAGTGCTGGGAGTGTGCATCTGCATCTCTCTTCCCCCAGCATAGTATTAGAAGCCTCAGCATGATCAGTGTTCTTAGTGCTAGGAGTGTGCGTCTGCATCTCTCTTCCCCCGGCATAGTATTAGAAGCCTCAGCATGATCAGTGTTCTTAGTGCTAGGAGTGTGCGTCTGCATCTCTCTTACTCCAGCATAGTATTAGAAGCCTCAGCATGATCAGTGTTCTTAGTGCTAGGAGTGTGCGTCTGCATCTCTCTTCCCCAGCATAGTATTAGAAGCCTCAGCATGATCAGTGTTCTTAGTGCTAGGAGTGTGCGTCTGCATCTCTCTTCCCCCAGCATAGTATTAGAAGCCTCAGCATGATCAGTGTTCTTAGTGCTAAGAATGTGCATCTGCATCTCTCTTCCTCCAGCATAGTATTAGAAGCCTCAGCATGATCAGTGTTCTTAGTGCTAGGAGTGTGCGTCTGCATCTCTCTTCCCCCAGCATAGTATTAGAAGCCTCAGCATGATCAGTGTTCTTAGTGCTAGTATTGTGCGTCTGCATCTCTCTTCCCCAGCATAGTATTAGAAGCCTCAGCATGATCAGTGTTCTTAGTGCTAGGAGTGTGCATCTGCATCTCTCTTCCTCCAGCATAGTATTAGAAGCCTCAGCATGATCAGTGTTCTTAGTGCTAGGAGTGTGCGTCTGCATCTCTCTTCCCCCAGCATAGTATTAGAAGCCTCAGCATGATCAGTGTTCTTAGTGCTAGGAGTGTGCGTCTGCATCTCTCTTCCCCCAGCATAGTATTAGAAGCCTCAGCATGATCAGTGTTCTTAGTGCTAGTATTGTGCGTCTGCATCTCTCTTCCCCAGCATAGTATTAGAAGCCTCAGCATGATCAGTGTTCTTAGTGCTAGGAGTGTGCATCTGCATCTCTCTTCCTCCAGCATAGTATTAGAAGCCTCAGCATGATCAGTGTTCTTAGTGCTAGGAGTGTGCGTCTGCATCTCTCTTCCCCCAGCATAGTATTAGAAGCCTCAGCATGATCAGTGTTCTTAGTGCTAGGAGTGTGCATCTGCATCTCTCTTCCCCCAGCATAGTATTAGAAGCCTCAGCATGATCAGTGTTCTTAGTGCTAGGAGTGTGCATCTGCATCTCTCTTCCCCCAGCATAGTATTAGAAGCCTCAGCATGATCAGTGTTCTTAGTGCTAGGAGTGTGCGTCTGCATCTCTCTTCCCCCAGCATAGTATTAGAAGCCTCAGCATGATCAGTGTTCTTAGTGCTAGGAGTGTGCATCTGCATCTCTCTTCCCCCAGCATAGTATTAGAAGCCTCAGCATGATCAGTGTTCTTAGTGCTAGGAGTGTGCGTCTGCATCTCTCTTCCCCCAGCATAGTATTAGAAGCCTCAGCATGATCAGTGTTCTTAGTGCTAGGAGTGTGCATCTGCATCTCTCTTCCCCCAGCATAGTATTAGAAGCCTCAGCATGATCAGTGTTCTTAGTGCTAGGAGTGTGCATCTGCATCTCTCTTCCCCCAGCATAGTATTAGAAGCCTCAGCATGATCAGTGTTCTTAGTGCTAGTATTGTGCGTCTGCATCTCTCTTCCTCCAGCATAGTATTAGAAGCCTCAGCATGATCAGTGTTCTTAGTGCTTGGAGTGTGCATCTGCATCTCTCTTCCCCCAGCATAGTATTAGAAGCCTCTGCATGATCAGTGTTCTTAGTGCTAGGAGTGTGCATCTGCATCTCTCTTCCCCCAGCATAGTATTAGAAGCCTCAGCATGATCAGTGTTCTTAGTGTTAGGAGTGTGCATCTGCATCTCTCTTCCCCCAGCATAGTATTAGAAGCCTCAGCATGATCAGTGTTCTTAGTGCTAGGAGTGTGCATCTGCATCTCTCTTCCCCAGCATAGTATTAGAAGCCTCAGCATGATCAGTATTCTTAGTGCTAGGAGTGTGCGTCTGCATCTCTCTTCCTCCAGCATAGTATTAGAAGCCTCAGCATTATCAGTGTTCTTAGTGCTAGGAGTGTGCGTCTGCATCTCTCTTCCTCCAGCATAGTATTAGAAGCATCAGCATGATCAGTGTTCTTAGTGCTAGGAGTGTGCGTCTGCATCTCTCTTCCCCCAGCATAGTATTAGAAGCCTCAGCATGATCAGTGTTCTTAGTGCTAGGAGTGTGCATCTGCATCTCTCTTCCTCCAGCATAGTATTAGAAGCCTCAGCATGATCAGTGTTCTTAGTGCTAGCAGTGTGCATCTGCATCTCTCTTCCCCCAGCATAGTATTAGAAGCCTCAGCATGATCAGTGTTCTTAGTGCTAGGAGTGTGCGTCTGGATCTCTGTTCCCCCAGCATAGTATTAGAAGCCTCAGCATGATCAGTGTTCTTAGTGCTAAGAGTGTGCGTCTGCATCTCTCTTCCCCCAGCATAGTATTAGAAGCCTCAGCATGATCAGTGTTCTTAGTGCTGGGAGTGTGCATCTGCATCTCTCTTCCCCCAGCATAGTATTAGAAGCCTCAGCATGATCAGTGTTCTTAGTGCTAGGAGTGTGCGTCTGCATCTCTCTTCCCCCGGCATAGTATTAGAAGCCTCAGCATGATCAGTGTTCTTAGTGCTAGGAGTGTGCGTCTGCATCTCTCTTCCTCCAGCATAGTATTAGAAGCCTCAGCATGATCAGTGTTCTTAGTGCTAGGAGTGTGCGTCTGCATCTCTCTTCCCCCAGCATAGTATTAGAAGCCTCAGCATGATCAGTGTTCTTAGTGCTAGGAGTGTGCGTCTGCATCTCTCTTCCCCCAGCATAGTATTAGAAGCCTCAGCATGATCAGTGTTCTTAGT
Source organism: Pseudophryne corroboree (assembly GCF_028390025.1). Lineage (NCBI taxonomy): Eukaryota > Metazoa > Chordata > Amphibia > Anura > Myobatrachidae > Pseudophryne > Pseudophryne corroboree. The sequence continues at coordinate 12,933,365 of NC_086451.1, forward strand.
GCTAGGAGTGTGCGTCTGCATCTCTCTTCCCCCAGCATAGTATTAGAAGCCTCAGCATGATCAGTGTTCTTAGTGCTAAGAGTGTGCATCTGCATCTCTCTTCCTCCAGCATAGTATTAGAAGCCTCAGCATGATCAGTGTTCTTAGTGCTAGGAGTGTGCATCTGCATCTCTCTTCCCCAGCATAGTATTAGAAGCCTCAGCATGATCAGTGTTCTTAGTGCTAGTATTGTGCGTCTGCATCTCTCTTCCCCAGCATAGTATTAGAAGCCTCAGCATGATCAGTGTTCTTAGTGCTAGGAGTGTGCATCTGCATCTCTCTTCCTCCAGCATAGTATTAGAAGCCTCAGCATGATCAGTGTTCTTAGTGCTAGGAGTGTGCGTCTGCATCTCTCTTCCCCCAGCATAGTATTAGAAGCCTCAGCATGATCAGTGTTCTTAGTGCTAGGAGTGTGCGTCTGCATCTCTCTTCCCCCAGCATAGTATTAGAAGCCTCAGCATGATCAGTGTTCTTAGTGCTAGTATTGTGCGTCTGCATCTCTCTTCCCCCAGCATAGTATTAGAAGCCTCAGCATGATCAGTGTTCTTAGTGCTAGGAGTGTGCATCTGCATCTCTCTTCCCCCAGCATAGTATTAGAAGCCTCAGCATGATCAGTGTTCTTAGTGCTAGGAGTGTGCATCTGCATCTCTCTTCCTCCAGCATAGTATTAGAAGCCTCAGCATGATCAGTGTTCGTAGTGCTAGGAGTGTGCGTCTGCATCTCTCTTCCCCCAGCATAGTATTAGAAGCCTCAGCATGATCAGTGTTCTTAGTGCTAGGAGTGTGCATCTGCATCTCTCTTCCCCAGCATAGTATTAGAAGCCTCAGCATGATCAGTGTTCTTAGTGCTAGGAGTGTGCGTCTGCATCTCTCTTCCCCCAGCATAGTATTAGAAGCCTCAGCATGATCAGTGTTCTTAGTGCTAGGAGTGTGCATCTACATCTCTCTTCCTCCAGCATAGTATTAGAAGCCTCAGCATGATCAGTGTTCTTAGTGCTAGGAGTGTGCGTCTGCATCTCTCTTCCCCCAGCATAGTATTAGAAGCCTCAGCATGATCAGTGTTCTTAGTGCTAGGAGTGTGCGTCTGCATCTCTCTTCCTCCAGCATAGTATTAGAAGCCTCAGCATGATCAGTGTTCTTAGTGCTAGGAGTGTGCGTCTGTATCTCTCTTCCCCCAGCATAGTATTAGAAGCCTCAGCATGATCAGTGTTCTTAGTGCTAGGAGTGTGCATCTGCATCTCTCTTCCTCCAGCATAGTATTAGAAGCCTCAGCATGATCAGTGTTCTTAGTGCTAGGAGTGTGCGTCTGCATCTCTCTTCCCCCAGCATAGTATTAGAAGCCTCAGCATGATCAGTGTTCTTAGTGCTAGGAGTGTGCATCTGCATCTCTCTTCCCCCAGCATAGTATTAGAAGCCTCAGCATGATCAGTGTTCTTAGTGCTAGGAGTGTGCATCTGCATCTCTCTTCCCCCAGCATAGTATTAGAAGCCTCAGCATGATCAGTGTTCTTAGTGCTAGGAGTGTGCGTCTGCATCTCTCTTCCTCCAGCATAGTATTAGAAGCTTTAGCATGATCAGTGTTCTTAGTGCTAGGAGTGTGCGTCTGCATCTCTCTTCCTCCAGCATAGTATTAGAAGCCTCAGCATGATCAGTGTTCTTAGTGCTTGGAGTGTGCGTCTGCATCTCTCTTCCCCCAGCATAGTATTAGAAGCCTCAGCATGATCAGTGTTCTTAGTGCTAGGAGTGTGCGTCTGCATCTCTCTTCCTCCAGCATAGTAATAGAAGCCTCAGCATGATCAGTGTTCTTAGTGCTGGAGTGTGCATCTGCATCTCTCTTCCCCCAGCATAGTATTAGAAGCCTCAGCATGATCAGTGTTCTTAGTGCTAGGAGTGTGCATCTGCATCTCTCTTCCTCCAGCATAGTATTAGAAGCCTCAGCATGATCAGTGTTCTTAGTGCTAGGAGTGTGCGTCTGCATCTCTCTTCCTCCAGCATAGTATTAGAAGCCTCAGCATGATCAGTGTTCTTAGTGCTAGGAGTGTGCATCTGCATCTCTCTTCCCCCAGCATAGTATTAGAAGCCTCAGCATGATCAGTGTTCTTAGTGCTGGGAGTGTGCGTCTGCATCTCTCTTCCCCCAGCATAGTATTAGAAGCCTCAGCATGATCAGTGTTCTTAGTGCTTGGAGTGTGCGTCTGCATCTCTCTTCCCCCAGCATAGTATTAGAAGCCTCAGCATGACCAGTGTTCTTAGTGCTAGGAGTGTGCGTCTGCATCTCTCTTCCTCCAGCATAGTATTAGAAGCCTCAGCATGATCAGTGTTCTTAGTGCTAGGAGTGTGCGTCTGCATCTCTCTTCCTCCAGCATAGTATTACAAGCCTCAGCATGATCAGTGTTCTTAGTGCTAGTAGTGTGCATCTGCATCTCTCTTCCCCCAGCATAGTATTAGAAGCCTCAGCATGATCAGTGTTCTTAGTGCTAGGAGTGTGCGTCTGCATCTCTCTTCCTCCAGCATAGTATTAGAAGCCTCAGCATGATCAGTGTTCTTAGTGCTAGGAGTGTGCATCTGCATCTCTCTTCCCCCGGCATAGTATTAGAAGCCTCAGCATGATCAGTGTTCTTAGTGCTAGCAGTGTGCATCTGCATCTCTCTTCCTCCAGCATAGTATTAGTAGCCTCAGCATGATCAGTGTTCTTAGTGCTAGGAGTGTGCGTCTGCATCTCTCTTCCCCCAGCATAGTATTAGTAGCCTCAGCATGATCAGTGTTCTTAGTGCTAGGAGTGTGCGTCTGCATCTCTCTTCCCCCAGCATAGTATTAGAAGCCTCAGCATGATCAGTGTTCTTAGTGCTAGGAGTGTGCGTCTGCATCTCTCTTCCCCCAGCATAGTATTAGTAGCCTCAGCATGATCAGTGTTCTTAGTGCTAGCAGTGTGCGTCTGCATCTCTCTTCCCCCAGCATAGTATTAGAAGCCTCAGCATGATCAGTATTCTTAGTGCTAGGAGTGTGCGTCTGCATCTCTCTTCCCCCAGCATAGTATTAGTAGCCTCAGCATGATCAGTGTTCTTAGTGCTAAGAGTGTGCATCTGCATCTCTCTTCCCCCAGCATAGTATTAGTAGCCTCAGCATGATCAGTGTTCTTAGTGCTAGCAGTGTGCGTCTGCATCTCTCTTCCCCCAGCATAGTATTAGAAGCCTCAGCATGATAGCACCTCTTCATAACTTTAGTAATAGGATGTGCAATCCAGGTTCCCCCTTTTTTCCCCATATATATAAAAATGCAAGGGTTAATTAATACGCCTTTTCAAACTGCCAATGCCGGTTCCCACCCGGGAATTGGGAACGGGTCCTTCCCGGGTGGGACCCGGCATTGGCAGCTGCTGCAGGCTTTCCCGACCCGGCAATATACTGGGCGGGTTGCCATAGCAGCGGGGGAACGCGCCGCCTCTCCCTATCTAGTAAACGGGTCCTGGGTCACCCTGCAGGCGCCCGTCGCCTACCCGCACCCCGCTCCACGGCTGAATGAGACACCGTGGGCTGTGTGGGCGTCCGCTACAGCCGGCGCACCTGTCAGACTCTAGAGGTCAGTATTGACCTCTAGTGTCTGTGCGGCGCTGCTATGGGAGAGACGTCATGACGTCTCCCCCATAGAGAGGAGCCGCAGGCGGCCAGATGGAGCAGCAGCAGCGGTCGGGAAGCAGGAGCGGGCAGTGGTAAGTAAAGTTGTTGTTTTTTTTGGTGTGTTTGTAAGCGGCTACTAAGGGGCACAGCAACAGGGGGCACAGCGACAGGGGGCACAACGGGATCGGTATGAAATACCTCCAAACAAAATGCCGACAGTCGAAATCCCGACACCAATTGACCGATGGTCAAAATCCCGGCAAGGTCAAAATCCAGACATGGACAAAATACTGGCATTTAAAATACCGACAAGGTCAAAATACCGACATGTAAAATGCCGACAGGTCAAAATAGCGACATGCATTTTCCATTGTTTTTGTGTGCATGTTGACATAGGTCGACATGGACACCATATAAGTGTACCGCGTCCCCTCGCATGGCTTGCTGCGCTCGCCATGCTTCGGGCACGGTGCCTCGCTGCGCTTGGCACACTATTATATTCCCCCTCCAGGTCCACTGGGATGGTAAAGTATGAACAAGTCGGTTTCAAACCAACTGGGGCACAACTACTGGGGGCAAATCTACTGGGGGCACAACTACTTGGGGCATAACTGTGGCCACGCCCCTCTTACATATGAATCCACGCCCCTATTTTTTGACGCGCACCTTTGGCACGCACTGTTTTACCACTGGGAGGGCGAGGGCGCCAGTGAAAACTTTTGCACTGGGTGCCACGAGATGTACAACCTGCCCTGCCAATCGTAGTCCACGTGGATCATAAAGTAAGAAAAAAGGGGGGGGGGGGAAGGTGAAAACTCACGTTGACCTTTTCACGTGTCGACATTTGACATGTCGACCTAGTGTCCACGTCAACCTAAAAGCCAAGTCGACCTAAAGCATGTCGACCAATAGTGGTCCACCTAATGACTGTCGACCTAAAGACCGGATCCCCTTTTACTCGCAGGGCGCACTATGCTGCAGGAATGCATTGATCACGCGTTTCGTACACTCTTGGCAGTCTACGCCATTATTTTTCGCCGTTTTTCCCAGCCAGTGTGTGCGCAGGGCTGTTTCTAGCCAATTTGGCTCCCAGTGCGAGATTTAAAAATGCGCCCCTCATGACATTAAAAAATGTAACCCCCCCCCCCCCCCCACACACACACACCTAGATGGAAAAAAAAACAAACTTGCGCGCGCACCCGACAATGGGGCATGGTCTCATCTAAATGGGTGTGGCATCATTTAAATGGGCGTGGCCTTGTCTGAAAAAGACTACCTCACAATCCAGTTTTTGACCCTGCTCCAACAGATCACGACCACCACAGGAAAAAAAAATTCTACCATATTAAGCCCCACACAGTAATGCCCCCTGCACCATATTATGCCACACACTGCAATGCCCTTGATACATTAAATCCCCACACTACGGCAGGCAAGAGTCCCCATTTCACACATTACGGCAGGTGTCCCCATTTTACACATGGAGAGAGAGAGAGAGAGAGAGAGAGAGAGAGAGAGAGAGAGAGAATACTCACAGAGACGATTACCGCTCTTCGGCCCGCCTCACCAGTCGCTCCTCGCGCCGGCCTTTCCCTCTTCCTAACTTGGATCCCCCTCTGTACTCCGCTCGGGGGGGGGGGGGGGGGGGGAGTTTCGCGGAGTGACAGGGTTGCGTCGTGACGAAACGACGCAACCGCATCATTCCGTGAAACTCCGCCCCCCGAGCGGGTTACTCGGGGAGAAATAGGAGGGGGAAGCAGGGAGCCACAGTTAGTGCCGCGGCGGGCGCCCAGTGCGGTTGCACTGCTCGCCTGCCCCAAGAAACGGCCCTGTGTGTGCGAGCCGCATGGAGCAGGAAATAAGTAACGTTTACACTGATTTTGTGATCAGTTTGAGGAAATGTATTAAAACGACAAATTTGCATCTCTGTAAATAATTTACAATGATTTCTATTCATGTTACCAGATGTGTTGCAGCCATTAGCTGGGTGGCAGCTCGGGTGGATGAATCGATGTGGATTCTGCTACAAATGTATGTTTTATAGAGGAAATACCATTTCCATCTGGTAAACAGGGATGTGCTCGGCTGCAGACGGATCTGTTGCTGGTTACTGCACTGAATTCCTCCAGATACATCCATCTGACGAGGTCACATTCTGGCCCGCAGTGCAGTTCCCTGCCTGTGTCCTGGGAGATTCCTACCATCCGGGGCGGCTCATAGCTACACTCAGCATATTCCTTGGCCGGGATGGGGGAGTCGGGAGTGTTAGTCATTCCCGTGCTCCTGATTCATAATTACCATATCCATCTGCAAAATGAAGGCCTCTGTAAAACCCCAGGAAGATAAGCAAGTTATGGGATCGGTCGGTATGGACTCTGCTGTGGTCTGCCACTGTTACTGCAATAGTCCCAGTGGTATCACAGTGTGTGATAATCATGGCTCCAGAACCGACTGACCGCTGCTCCAGCCCAGTCTTCCAGAACAAACTGACCGCTGCTACTGTCCAGTCTTCCAGAACCCACTGACCGCTGCTACTGTCCAGTCTCTCAGCTCTGACTCACCGCTGCTCCTGTCCAGTCTCTCAGCTCTGACTCACCGCTGCTACTGTCCAGTCTATCAGCTCTGACTCACCGCTGCTCCTGTCCAGTCTCTCAGCTCTGACTCACCGCTGCTCCTGTCCAGTCTCTCAGATCTGACTCACTAGTGATCCTGTCCAATATCCCAAAGCTGGCTGACCTCTTCTCCTGTCCAGTCTTCCAGAACTCACAACCCGCTGCTCCTGTCCAGTCTCTCAGCTCTGACTCACCGCTGCTCCTGTCCAGTCTCTCAGCTCTGACTCACCGCTGCTCCTGTCCAGTCTCTCAGCTCTGACTCACCGCTGCTCCTGTCCAGTCTCTCAGCTCTGACTCACCACTGCTCCTGTCCAGTCTCTCAGATCTGACTCACTAGTGATCCTGTCCAATATCCCAAAGCTGGCTGACCTCTTCTCCTGTCCAGTCTTCCAGAACTCACAACCCGCTGCTCCTGTCCAGTCTCTCAGATCTGACTCACTAGTGATCCTGTCCAATATCCCAAAGCTGACTGACCTCTTCTCCTGTCCAGTCTTCTGGAACTCACTGACCACTGCCCCTGTCCAGTCTCTCAGCTCTGACTCACCACTGCTCCTGTCCAGTCTCTCAGATCTGACTCACTAGTGATCCTGTCCAATATCCCAAAGCTGACTGACCTCTTCTCCTGTCCAGTCTTCCAGAACTCACAAACCGCTGCTCCTGTCCAGTCTCTCAGCTCTGACTCACCGCTGCTCCTGCCCCGTCTCTTAGATCTGACTCACTGCTGATCCTGTCCAATCTTCCAAAGCTGACTGACCGCTGCTCCTGTCCAGTCTTCTGGAACTCACTGACCACTGCCCCTGTCCAGTCTCTCAGAACTCACTGACTGCTGCTCCTGTCCAGTCTCTCAGCTCTGACTCACCACGGATGCTGTCCAGTCTCTCAGATCTGTCTCACTGTTGATCCTGTCCAATCTTACAAAGCTGACTGGCCGCTGCTCTTGTCCAGTCTTTCAGAACTGACCACTGCTCCTGTCCAGTCTTCCAGATCTGACTGACCGCTGCCCCTGTCCAGTCTTCCAGATCTGACTGACCGCTGCCCCTGTCCAGTCTTCCAGATCTGATTGACCGCTGCCCCTGTCCAGTCTTTCAGAACTCGATTACCGCTGCTCCTGTCTAGTCTTCTGAAACTCAATAACCGCTGTTCCTGTGCAGTCTTCTGTAACTCACTGACCGCTGCTCCTGTCCAGTCTCTCAGATCTGAGTGACCACTGTTCTTGTCCAGTCTTCCAGATATGACTGACTGCTTCTCGTGTCCAGTCTCCCAGAACTCAATGACTGCTGTTCCTGTGCAGTCTTCTGTAACTCACTGACCGCTGCTCCAGTCCAGTCTTCCAGAAGTGACTGAACACTGCTCCTGTCCAGTCTTCCTAAGCTGACTGTCCGCTGCTCCAGTCCTGTCTTCTAGGTCTAACTAACTGCTACTCCTGTCCAGTCTCCCAGACCTCAATGTCCGCAGCTTCTGTCCAGTCTCTCAGAACCAACTGATCGCTGCTCCTGTCCAGTCTTCTGGAACTGGCTGACCTCTTCTCTGTTTGGCGGTTACATGCTGATTAAAGCTTGAGTCTTCGGCCCGGTTCTCGCTGCCGGTGGTCAGTGAATGGCTGTGAGAAGATTTCCTTTTGTTAGCGGTAAGAACTTTAGTATTAGGTACATGGGGGAGTTGTCCCTAAGTGTATAGCCTCTCTCATTCAGACTTAACGGGCCCGACTAAGAGCCGGACCACTGCTGATGTCGGACGCAGTGGAGTGATTGTCTCTTCTGCGAGTGTCACGCTGCTCATGCCTCCGCATAGAGGGGGTAATTCAGATCTGATCGCTAGGGTGTGTTTTTTGCAACCCTGCGATCAGATAGTCGCCACCTACAGGGGGAGGGGTAATGCCTGTGCAAGTGTGCGTTGGCTTCATTAGCAGAGCTGCACAAACATCAGTGTGTTCAGTCTCTGCTCAGCCCAGAACTTACTCTGCCGCTGCGATTGTGTCCTCCTGATCAGTAGGCGGGGGATACAATCCCGCCTGCGTTTTTCCGGAAACTCCTGTAAAACGGTCAGTTGCCACCCACAAACGGCCACTTACTGTCAATCTCCTTGCGATTGCCCATGCGATCGATTTTTTCGCACCATCCCGTCACTAGGCACCGATGCCCGGTACTGATGTGCGACGAGCCAGCACATTGCGGTCTGAATTACCTCCAGAGTCAAATGTACGACTGTGGCGCATGGGAGACGCACGGTGTCAGAAACGTGTTGTAAATGTAGTTAGCGCTCCTGGTCGGTAACAGGGCAATGGTGCGTCTTACGGGCGTTATGGCAGGTGTTGTCGGTGAGAGCGGGTGTACAGAACCCTTATAATAATTTCCAGGGGGCTTGTTAATTGTTTTGCTGCATTCAGTGCATTTACACATAACTAATGCACGTCATTTACTTTCTATACATTGTGTTATCTCCAATAATAGTGCCACGGTGACCTAGTGACCGTATCTGTGACGCGACGACGCTACGTAAATCTCTCCGCGAGATACTCTGGGTTCAGCCCACTGGATCTTATCAGCATTAATAAAGCACCTGCCGCGACGCCTCAGCATTAATATCCTGGCTGAGATCACACGTCACCAGTTTTTATGGCGCCTAAGCGTTTCCACACTAGCTGTGTTCATTATTAAATATCTCTTATGGCTGTCACTAAGCTCTAACTAATATACTTTGTAGTATCTGCCTCTCCCTAAAGGCAGCCGTTCCCGCAGTTATCTGCCAGCTTATTACAGGAACAGTTCCCCGCTGATCCCCGTCCAGACTCCACTTGCTGAGCTGAAGTTAGCTGCTGTCGCTGAGGACCTAGACAGACAAAACTCTCATCAGCTCAAGGGGGTCATTCCGAGTTGATCGCTCGCTAGCTACTTTTAGATCCTAGTGGCGCCCAGTGCGAAAGTTTCCACTGGCGCCCCCCCCCCCCCCCCCTCGCCCTGCGGTAAAACTGTTAGTGCGCGCGTCAAAAAATAGGAGCGTGGCTTCATAGAGGAGGGGCGTGGCCACAGTTATGCCCCCAGTAGTTGTGCCCCCAGTAGCTGTGCCCCCAGTAGATTTGCCCCAAGTAGTTGTGCCCCCAGCTGATTTGCCCCCAGTAGATTTGCCCCCTGTAGCTATGCACCCAGTAGCTGTGCTCCCAGTAGATTTGCACCCAGTAGATTTGCCCCCTGTAGCTATGCCCCCCAGTAATTGTGCCCCCTATAGCTTTGCCCCCAGTAGATTTGCCCCAGTAGTTGTGCCCTCTGTCGCTGTGCCCCCTGTTGTTGTGCCCCCAGTAGTTGTGCCCTCTGTCGCTGTGCCCCCAGTAGTTGTGCCCTCTGTCGCTGTGCCCCCTGTTGTTGTGCCCCCAGTAGTTGTGCCCTCTGTCGCTGTGCCCCCAGTAGTTGTGCCCTCTGTCGCTGTGCCCCCTGTTGTTGTGCCCCCAGTAGTTGTGCCCTCTGTCGCTGTGCCCCCAGTAGTTGTGCCCTCTGTCGCTGTGCCCCCTGTTGTTGTGCCCCCTGTCACTGTGCCTCTAGTAGTTGTGACCCCTGTTGCTGTGCCCCTTAGTGCCCCTTAGTAGCCGCTTACAAACACATACAAAAAAACCCCAAAAACAATACTTACCACTGCCCCGCTCCTGCTTCCCGACCGCTGCTGCTGCTCCGTCTGGCCGCCTGCGGCTCCTCTCTATGACGTCTCTCTCATAGCAGCGCCGCACAGACTCTAGAGGTCAATACTGACCTCTAGAGTCTGACAGGTGCGCCGGCTGCAGCGGATGCCCACACAGCCCACGGCGTCTGCTGCAGCCGGGGAGCAGGGTGTGGGTAGGTGGCGGGCGCCTGCGGCCGCACCCCCCAGGCTGCAGCGCCCCGGGCCAGGCAGTGCTTGCCCGCACCAAGAACCGCTCCTGGTGCAGCCGGGCGGGATGAAAAAGTTTTTTGCCGTTTCTGAGTAGTTCTGGACTTACTCAGCCGCTGCGATCACTTCAGTCTTTTTGGTCCCGGAACTGACGTCAGACACCCGCCCTGCAAACGCTTGGACACGCCTGCGTTTTTCCAAACACTCCCTGAAAACGGTCAGTTGCCTCCCACAAACGCCCTCTTCCTGTCAATCTCCTTGCGATCGGCTGTGCGAATGGATTCTTCGTTAAATCCATCGCCCAGCACCGATCCGCTTTGTACTCGTGCGACGCGCCTGCGCATTGCGGTGCACAGGCATGCACAGTAGTAACCTGTTCGCTGCGCTGCAAAAAATGGCAGCGAGCGATCAACTCGGAATGACCCCCCATGGCCAAGGGAGAAGCTGGGAGTGGCCTAGGCTATGTATCGGAGCCATTTACTTATAATGATCTTAGGTCTTCTTTGTAATATTACTTCTTTACTTAGGGCACAGCCAGACTCTCTGTCATTTCTTTATTGCATTCTAGGAAATGATAGAGAGACTCTGATTGGTTGCTATGGGCAACATCATTTCTATTCACTTTTAGAAGCTTTAGTAAATTTACCCCGTAGTGTGGATTAGGAAGCAGAGTGATTGACAGACAGCGACCGTTTGTGGGAGTGGCTACTAAAGCGCAGGTGTGCCGCGACTGTATTGGGGGGGGTGTTTCTGTACAAAATGCCGCATTTGCATATCTTCTAAGATCCGCTGCGTACACAGATGGGATTTGCGGTCACCTCTGAGTCATTCCTTGGTGTCAGTGACTGAAAATATTCCCTGTACAGCGCTGTGGAATATGTGTGCGCTACATAAATATCCGTCACTAAATAAAAATAGTAAATAAGTTCATTAAAGTACACAGGCAGCCTGCAATATGGCAGCTTTCTTGAGCAGCGTGTTCTGGCGACAACAAAGCGAATGGAACTCACTTAAAACGCCAACGCCTTCATGTTACAGTGTAGATAAATGTTTGTTAGCGTTACACCTTGTTTCTGTATGTAAATATGGATAACACTGGATGAGACCTTGCGCCAGCCATCACCTCAGGCGGCGGTATAAGTAGCTGTGCCCCTGGCAGCGCGGTCATAGGAGGTCATTCCGAGTTGATCGCTAGCTGAAAATGTTCGCTGCGGTGCGATTAAAGAAAAAAAGGCACTTCTGCGCATGCGTATGCTGCGCAGTGCACACGCGCGACATACTTTCACAATGGCCGATGTATTTTTACACAAGGTCTAGCGAAGCTTTTCAGTCACACTGCTGACCGTAGAGTGATTGACATGAAGTGACCGTTTTCAGGGAGTGTTGGAAAAAACACAGGCGTGGCTGGACGAACGCAGGGCGTGTGTGTGACATCAAATCCGGAATTGAATGGGCTGAAGTGATCGCAAGCGCTGAGTAGGTCTGAAGCTACTCTGAAACTGCACAATTTTTTTTTGTAGCCGCTCTGCGATGCAATCGATCGCACTTCTGCTAAGCTAAAATACACTCCCAGTGGGAGGCGGCATAGTGTTTGCACGACTGCTAAAAACTGCTAGCGAGCGATCAACTCGGAATGACTGCCATAGTGTATCGCAAACTGGGAAATAATTTCCCCAGCTTATTAGCCCGTGCTGCAGGTTTCGTCTGTCCCTAACATTTCCACTTGCTTCTGAAAGACACAGCGCCGGCTCTTGTACTCAGCCTGCGTTATTCCTGTGCTTCTTCCCAAAGCGCCAGAGAAGACGATGGCGCTATAGAAAAAGAGGGTAATTATCGTCTTCTCTCTAAGATGAAGAAAACAAGATAAATAGCGGATTCGGCGGGCTATTGAACTGGAAAATGTTGTTGCATAGTGACAAACCCACAGTAATTGATTGTACTTGATTTCCTTACCGCACTGGGTGTAAAAGCCCCCCCCCCCCCCCTTCCCTTCTTCCCCCCTACCTTAGGTATCATTCTGCTTCTTGTTTCCTGCATTTCTGCCATTTCCTGATCACAGCCGCTCAGGTCCCCAACCCTCTCACAGAGACCTTTTATTTCCTTTTCCAGAGAAAGCTGCAGTTTGCGGCTTCTCCTCCAGTCCCCGGCACAGCCAGTGCCCTGCGGATGAGAAAATAAAACAGAACAAAAAAAAAAAAAAGACAACAACAAGCGCCTCCAAATATTTTTTTTTTATTTTTCTTCAGGGAAAAGCAAAACATAACTGAGCTGCAGAAAAATGTCCCGTGGAGCCGCTGCCAAGCTGTGTCGTTCCCCCTCCTTCTATTCTACTAACTAATGGCGGAGGGGTGACAGCGTCCCCTGGTACTGTCTGGTTCTAATTCCATGCCAGGGCTTGTACCCCTTGCTGCTTCCTGCCGAGCCCCACGCGCCGATGGGCCTCAAGGAGCCGTTTATCGATCACCTCCTGGGAGTGGGTGGGAGTAATGAGGTCAGCCGGAGCTGTGATGTGCGTCCAGGCTTGTACATTATATTACAGGCCTGTTGCTCGCCCCTGCTGTGGTGACAATGCCGGACAGGAAGGCATGCTGGGAATAAAACCTTTCTCCCGGCTGGAATAACAAAACAGACACATTTATTCTGAAGTGAACGGCTGCCGCGCGGCCTGGCGCTGGGAATGGTAACGCGCTGCCCGGCTGGTGGTGACACGACGGCTCTGCCTTCCTCTGCAGCGTTTGTTCTGCTTCGTTATGTTATAGGAGATTAGGTCATGAAAGGAATGAATTAAACTTGTCGTTCAAGAAAAAAATAAAATAAATATATACAGGTTGAGTATCCCATATCCAAATATTCCGAAATACGGAATATTCCGAAATACGGACTTTTTTGAGTGAGAGTGAGATAGTGAAACTTTTGTTTTTTGATGGCTCAATGTACACAAACTTTGTTTAATACACAAAGTTATTAAAAATATTGTATTAAATGACCTTCAGACTGTGTGTATAAGGTGTATATGAAACATAAATGAATTGTGTGAATGTATACACACTTTGTTTAATGCACAAAGTTATCAAAAATATTGGCTAAAATGACCTTCAGGCTGTGTGTATAAGGTGTATATGTAACATAAATGCATTCTGTGCTTAGATTTAGGTCCCATCACCATGATATCTCATTATGGTATGCAATTATTCCAAAATACGGAAAAATCCCATATCCAAAATACCTCTGGTCCCAAGCATTTTGGATAAGGGAGACTCAACCTGTATATAAAAGAACGCATAAACAAACGTAACGCTCCAAGAGGTGTAAGAGTATACATGAATGTCAGGGTCCTAAAATAGTGGTGACCTCCCAGACGAGTCTACCAATCTCCTGAAGCTGTGGCGGGTGGGTGCAACACAGTGCCGAGCATGAGGGAGAAGAAAATAGGAGATGTGTGCTACAAGAAAATGGTCGCCGCTCTCCAGTAAACTTATTGTACCCTATGCACTCACATTTGGATCTCACATCCGGGATCTTCTGGGGGCCTATTCATCATCCGAAATGGGCCCATTACAAATCCAGAAACCTATGAACGGGCCGGGCCCATTCATTATTAGGAACCTGATAGCCAAGGCCGTCTGACATTCAGCAAACTCCAAAAACTGGAAGTTTTCAGAGTTTACCTGCCGTTATCAATGCAAACTTCAGATGGCGCTGGTTCCCGGTGCCATGCTCCTTCCCCTGGGAAAAAAGGTCTGGGTTTGTGAAGAAGGATCCCAGTGGATCCCTCCTTTGTCTCCTCACTGCAAGACCAGCGGGCCCCATGCACATGCGAGATCTGAGGTGACACACGTGCGCAATTGGCCGATTCCAGAGTGGAAAGTAGCACTGCTAGTGTTACGGATCGCGGGGATAGCTGCTTTTCAGAGCAGCTGCCCGCACCAGAGCAATAATTAATTGTTCTGGTACCGAAGAATCCACCGACGTCCAGGCCCTGATGATGAATAGGCCCCACAATCTCATCAGTCAAATGCAATTACAAAAGAACTGTTAATTCAGGACAGCATCTGCTACTATGGGGGTCATTCCGAGTTGTTCGCTCGGTAAAAATCTTCGCATCGCAGCGATTTTCCGCTTAATGCGCATGCGCAATGTCCGCACTGCGACTGCGCCAATTAAATTTGCTATGCAGTTAGGATTTTTACTCATGGCTTTTTCTTCGTTCTGGCGATCGTAATGTGATTGACAGGAAGTGGGTGTTTCTGGGCGGAAACAGGCCGTTTTATGGGCGTGTGGGAAAAAACGCTACAGTTTCCGGAAAAAACGCAGGAGTGGCCGGAGAAACGGGGGAGTGTCTGGGCGAACGCTGGGTGTGTTTGTGACGTCAAACCAGGAACGACAAGCACTGAACTGATCGCAGAAGCCGAGTAAGTCTGGAGCTACTCAGAAACTGCTACGAGGTGTGTAATCGCAATATTGCGAATACATCGTTCGCAATTTTAAGATGCTAAGATTCACTCCCAGTAGGCGGCGGCTTAGCATGAGCAAATCTGCTAAAATCCGCTTGCGAGCGAACAACTCGGAATGACCCCCTATATACCAATTTCTTTGTGGCAAAAAGTCCTAAGTACATAGTATTTCCTGCTATGTCTCTCCAACCAACCAGGTCTTCATAGCTTCCACACAGAGTGGGTTATTCCTGTTGCCCTTAGAGATGACACAGAACCGCTTTGCACTGTGCATTGGATACAGTTGTATCCAGGAGGCAGCTTTATGTCATACTGAAGGAGCACTAATATATATATGTATTATTTGCAGCAATAACAAATTATCTCCGTCCGGCATGTATTAAAGAACACATGCAGGGTCAGGAGTATGATAGGAGACTGTCCCTGCAATGTATCAAAGTAAAGTGATCTCATCAGCGATCACTTTACAATGATTTTTCAGGGGCCGCCGGGCAGTGGTGAGTACCAGGGAGGAATCAACAGGATTCCCTCTCCAGGTACTTTTTTGCCATCTGTAGTCCCCCAGGCTACAATGTCTGACGCCATCTGGGCCAAGATCTGGAACGGATAAATGTGGCAAGAAAGCAGCCCCTATATAGGTTTCCCACAGGAAGTCAGGTGTACCCTGAAAAATTGTTCCCCCACCACCACAAAGCATAACAACAATTAATCTGGAATATCTGGCTTCATCGTTTGCATTTATATTTGCAGGTTTGAGAGAAAATGTGTTTTAGGTAGAGATGAGCGGGTTCAGGTTTTACTCGGTTTTACTCGGTTCTCAAAACGGCATCTGATTGGCTATCCAAAACACGAGACATCCGTGAGCCAATCAGATGCCGTTTTGAGAACCGAGTAAAACCGAGTAAGACCGAACCGGCTCATCTCCAGTTTAGGCAAAGGCAGCAGGGCGCACTTCTGTTCAGTAGATGGGTGCGGCATTCATTATCCTAATTGCGCCTGATTTTTCTTCTCTGGCACGCCATCTTCTCCAGCGCGATGCTGGTGTTTGATGAGGCTCTGAAGCTTCCCAGTAGCTGATTGTGAGGCGCGGAGTGTCTCTCTGACAGCAGAAAGACTCATAGCGACACTTAGGAGCAGAAATCCATCCTGTAAAGCGGGAATCAATAGCTATAACTAATATTAATGATGATTACCCCGGCTTCATACCGCTCGGCGGCAGAAAATGAATGGTGTGAGAGACAGATCAGCAGCTGGACAGTGCACGGGGGTGGGTGAGGGGGACGACGACAGCACTTATCAGGAGCTGGAGGAGATTCAGAAAAGGCTCGGAGGAGTATCATCATTTCTCATGTATTCTTTATTATTTGCACCTGGGGCTCTCTGCCTTCCTTGCGGTAGTAGCTGAATTGAATTGCGACCGCGGGGCCGCGCCACACATGCTGGGCTGCCTTGGCCTGTGCTGGTCGGCACCCCCAGCATATGATTTTAGTGTTTGCAGATTTTGCTAAGATAGCAAAATCTGCGACCAACTTTGAATAACCGCCTATGGACCTCATTCAGTAAGGATTGCAAAATTAGCGAATCGCAATCTGTCCGATTATGAATCAACATTTGCATTGCACGCAAGTAAATATAACGATAGAAAATGCGTACACATCGTGATCGCAATGCAGATGCTGTTTGACTGACGGGAAGCCGGCGTTTCTGGGCGGAAACCTGACGTTTTGTGGGTGTGTCTGAAAAAGCGCAGGCGTGCCCAGGTGTTTTTAAGGCGGGCCTCTGACGTCAGCGATGACCACGTCCAGCCTCTTGTGTCGCAAGAATTGTGGACGGCCTCGCTTGGTGCAGATAGGAAAAATCTTCGATGTTCCGGTAATTGCATATGGTTCTGCGAACAGCCCGCATATTGCGATGCATTTGCAACTTCTGCAATGGGCGTTTTTTATCAATTTCTGGGCGGCAACTATTTGATCGCAGCAACTTAGCAGAAATTGTAATCCTTGCTGAATGAGGTCCAATGTACGGAGATAGGCTATTTTTCTGCACCCGTTTCTTCTAAGTAATTTGCACCCATTTAGCAACTAACTGCGCATCAGCTCCAAACTCCACTGACTCGATAATTCATTTGAGCACTAAACCTTTCAAAAATAATCCACCCCTCTGTCATAATACAACTACCTCTGTCCCAATCCCGCCAGTATAGTGGCCCTCATTCCGAGTTGATCGCTCGCTAGCTACTTTTAGCAGCCGTGCAAACGCATTGTCGCCGCCCACGGGGGAGTGTATTTTTCGCTTTGCAAGTGTGCGATCGCATGTGCAGCCGAGCGGTACAAACACATTTTGTGCAAAACAAGACCAGCCCTGTAGTTACTTATCTTGTGCGATGATTCCAGCGACGGGGGTCCCGGAATTGACGTCAGATACCCGCCCTGCAAACGCCTAGACACGCCTGCGTTTTCCCTACCACTCCCAGAAAACGGTCAGTTGACACCTACAAACGCCTTCTTCCTGTCAATCTCCTTGCGATCGGCTGTGCGAATGGATTCGTCGCTAGAAGCATTGCACAGCAACAATGCTGTTTGTACCCGTACGACGCGCGTTTGCATTGCGGTGCATACGCATGCACATTTTTGCCATTTTTTAACCTGATCGCTGCGCTGCGAAAATCGGCAGCGAGCGATCGACTCGGAATGACCCCCATAGTACATAGTGAAGGACTCTGCATCTCTCCAATGCTCTGCTCCTCTTGCAGAGACCCAATTCTGATCCTTACCGCTGCCCTACCCCACGGCGGATGCTGTTCTAACAGCGCAACGTGTGCCTGTAATTTCATTAACGTTTCACATTGCTAGTGTGCTCCTAAACCCCACAGCTACAGTCTAGGCGAAAATCAATTAGCACGTGTGGGCTAATGGTGCGGAACGTCTCTTTCCAGTTCTGGATGCTGCAAGACGATGTAAAACGTCTTAATTTCTCCCAACAAGGTCTTCCAACGCCACCAAGGGAGACATTAAAGAGGATGAGAGAAAATGGTCAAATTACAAATATAACTTAATGCTTATTTATTTCTAACGCTGAAGGGGACATCAATTCTTCTAAAGAGGACAGGCAGAGCAGTTGTCTGTAGCAACCAATTAGCTTATCATAGAATGTACTTGATAATTGATATCATGAAGCTGATAACTGATAGCCGGAAGTTGCGGGAGACTCCCTATTATTCGGGTAAACCCCCCGCACCTCTGCGAGAGTAGGTAGATCTCCCGAATCCTGGCCGCATCCTACTAAAACGGGCAGGATGTGGAAATAATCACTGGAATAGCTGCGCAGTATTGAGGAGGCGGGGCTAAATGACACAAATAACAGCATTTTTCTTGTGATAGGGTGGAGCCTAATGACTTGACAGCCCGGCCCCGCCCAGAAACCATTCAGAGGGTTGTCCTGACTGCAAAGATTAGGGCAAATGGAGGTGAAGAAGGTGGCTAAGTTACCCCCCTAGCACAGTCCATCACTAAGAGGTCTGGCACCTCGATCCCTATGAAATCCCTACAATTCCTAGGCTGACGGTAAAAATCTGTCCCGCCTGCATCTTAAACCATCGCTGCACTTATCATGGCGTTCGCCGAAACCTCCAAATCGCAGCCATCATGTAAAGGTTGATAACCAGGAATAGGGAGGTCATTGAGGTCATCTGCGTAACATAATTACCGCCATTCAGTTTACTGAACATTTCTAGAAAAGGAAAATAATCCCGCTGATCGTATATTTTATGTTCATTTGACTTCAATTACAAACGAATTGGGTTAATCTATATAGCGCTAGTAATCCTCCCTCTCATGTTTGCATTCAAAGACACATTTAATTAAAAAGATTATTTTGTTTTCAAACACGGTAAACGCGAATATAATGGTATCAAGGATTCGCTACAGTCTACTTTTGCCTGCTTTATTATACTCCTACAGTATATAGTAGAGGCGCGGTTATTATTACATTAGCGCTTCCTCTTCATTATCAAGGTCTTATTACAGGGCTGGAAACAATACACGTCTGTAAAATGGGTAGTAAGCTGATTGCATTGTGCGTTTTTTAACGCTAGGCGAACGCAGGCTGATTGACAGGATGAGGATGTTTGTGGGTGATAACTGGCCGTTTTCTGGGAGTGTCAGGAAATACGCAGGCGTTCCCAAGCGTTTTCAGGGCGGGTGTGTGACGTCAGCTCCGGCCCGATCAGCCGTGCGTATCGCATTGTAGGAGTAAGTCCTGGGCTGCGCACAGACTGGAAAATTAATTCGCTGGTGAGTTGCGAACGGATTTGCAGATGTCCGCTGTCTGGTGAAGTCTTCACACGGCGTACGCACGCATTCGCACACTTGCACGGGGGGCGGATTTTCACTCTCTATGGGGGGTGGCTATCTGATTGCAGACCGCTGCAAAAACGCACAGCAACGATCAGGTCTGAAGTAGACCCACAGAGTGACCAGGTGAGACCTGACTGCTGTGCACGGTTCTTGTAGAGATCCTCACATTACAATAGGGGAGATTTGTGAATAACGGATACCAGAAAAAAAGATGGCAGTAACCAACAGCAACAAGTTGATTGCTTCTATTTTCTGATCTGCTATAGAACAAAATAATCTAATGAGCTACCATGAACTATAGCACCTATTTCATGGGCGCCATTTTTTGTAGATGGTCCCCAGCGAGTCCCTACGAATAAAACCTAACTATAATGCACTTTTTATTTTTTTAATGGTAGAAAAATATATCTTTTTTAAGATTATCCAAAGATGATCAGTTTTGACCGTTTTCTCATATGTACAAAGCTCCAGAATGCGATGCAATCCGTAGCTTGGACTCGGTGGGTAACGCAATCTTTGGATGGCATTACCCAATAGAAGCCTGCAGGGCTCCCGGGTCCTGAACCTGGAAGTCCTTCTATCGCAAAGGACAGCTCTTATCGGGAGATCTGTCCTTTGTGATTTTAATAGCATTTCTAGGTACTTACCGATGTTCAGAGTTGAGCGATTGTTTGCTGCGAGAAAATGTTTTAAACACCTACAGCGCACGTGTTACACAGTGTACGCACATAGGTGCATCTGCAATTGTGGCGCACGGTATGAGATATGTCGCAGAAAAGTGTTGGGTGGTGACCATCGACAGACGCACCAATCAGTATTTTAACTTGCAGATGGTCAGCCGCCAAAAGACGCAGCTGAGTCAGGGCCAAGAAGATTCGCCACGTTCAACCAGCACACTTTAGGAATGCGGTTCTGTGTGTTCTCCACGAATGCCGAAGAAACACTGCCACCTAGTGGACAGATTACTGGGAAAGATCTGTAGAAATACCATTTGCCAGAATTCTCCCATTTGTTTTTATTGCTTTTAAGCTCTCAGTGACGGTGTCACCCGCTCAGTAAGTCGGTATCCAGTCTTTAGGTTGACAACACTAAGTCACCCCTTGCCTGTGCGGCTTGCCAAGAGTGAAGGAACTTTAGTAAATGTCTGAACGGATTTGTGTGGTTCCTCCAAGTTCTACTCCTGGCAGAAACCCACAAAGCGGATTCCTCCCCCCCCCCCCCCCCCCCCCCCCCCCTTCTCTTCTGCTCTCACCTGCGTGATAACAATAGGCTAGATAAGGAAACAGTCACAAAGGATAAGATGGGAGGAGGGGGGTATTTACTAACTGATCAACTCCCCAGATATCAACTGGCGGAAGAAGTGACTGTGAATATTTTTTGGGGGGAGGTTTTGAGGTTTGAGGGGGAAGTTAGGGTGTGGGGGCACGGCATCAGGGTCTCTGATATAAATTTATATATATTAATTGATATTTTGATATGCGGCATGCCTATATTCTGTGTGCGCATGTGGCTGTATCTGCATACGAAATACTACGTCACAGTGATTTCCAGGAATGCACTGTAACATAGCATTTCGTATGCAGATACAGCCACAGTCACACACAGAATATAGGCATGCCGCATATCATTTTAATCAGCAGAAGCTGCTTGTGCCCCTATGCATTACAAATACCCTAGGCATTTGCCTAGTTTGAATGTGGGGGTTATTCCGAGTTGATCGCTCGCTGCCAATTTTCGCAGCGCAGCGTTCAGGTAAAAAAACGGCAAAACTGCGCATGCGTATGCACCGCAATGCGCACGCGCATCATACGGGTACAAACAGTATCGTTGCTGTGCAATGCTTCTAGCGACGAATCCATTCGCACAGCCGATCGCAAGGGGATTGTCAAGAAGAGGGCGTTTATGGGTGTCAACTGACCGTTTTCTGGGAGTGGTAGTGAAAACGCAGGCGTGACCAGGTGTTTGCAGGGCGGGTATCTGACGTCAATTTCCGGGACCTCCGTCGCTAGGATCATCGCACAGGATAAGTAACTTCAGGGCTGGTCTTGTTTCGCACAAAATGTTTTTGTAACGCTCGGCTGCACATGCGATCGCACACTTGCAAAGCGAAAATACACTCCCCCGTGGGCGGCGACTATGCGTTTGCACGGCTGCTAAAAGTAGCTAGTGAGCGATCAACTCGGAATGAGGGCCTATATGCCTAGGGCCGGCTCTGCTTGGATCAGCCGACCAAACACCCCCCCCCCCCCCAACATGAAAAAAACAAAACAGGACACTTCCTGAAGAAAAATAGGGTGAATCCCACTGTCCTCTGTCAACGTTTTGCAAACTAACAATGAATACATCTTTAATCGTGCTATAATGTAATTATTTTGGGCTAATCTCCACAATTTTTTGTTCTTCGCATTATTCAGCAACATTAGGCGAGGGTAATTTGCATTTAAAAATGACGGAGAATTATTGTATCTCATCTCATCGAAGGAGAGAAAAAAATATTAAAATATAAACCCACTATGGGGAGATGCATCAAGCTGTGGAGAGAGACACAGTAGGTTAGACTGCGCTTGATAAATGACAGCTAGCAGCCGATTGGTTACTTTGGCCCACTTCTCCGCATTATCTCTCTCCAAGACTTGATACATCTCCCTCTGAGTATTGAGACTGTGAACTAATTTGAAAGGATGGCGAGAGACTGAGGCTGCCGCAACCGTGTTTCGGTTTTCCAGGGCAAGAGCGCGGCGGCCACTGGCCCTCATTCCGAGTTGTTCGCTCGCAAGGCGAATGTAGCAGAGTTACACACGCTAAGCCGCCGCCTACTGGGAGTGAATCTTAGCTTCTTAAAATTGCGACCGACGTACGCGCAATATTGCGATTACAAACGAGTTAGCAGTTTCAGAGTAGCTCCAGACTTACTCTGCCTGTGCGATCATTTCAGTGCTTGTCGTTCCTGGTTGACGTCACAAACACACCCAGCGTTCGCCCAGGCACTCCCACCGTTTCCCCGGCCACTCCTGCGTTTTTTCCGGAAACGGTAGCGTTTTCAGCCACACGCCCCTGAAACGCCGTGTATCCGCCCAGTAACACCCATTTCCTGTCAATCACATTACGATCGCCGGAGCGAAGAAAAAGCCGTGAGTAAAAATACTTGCTTCATAGTAAAGTTACTTGGCGCAGTCGCAGTGCGAACATTGCGCATGCGTACTAAGCGGATTTTCACTGCGATGCGATGAAAAATACCGAGCGAACAACTCGGAATGAGGGCCACTGATCGGAAAAAAAAGTGCTATTTGTTCTAGGTCTCCCTGGGGGGAATGAGCTCAGCAGCCAATCAAATTATATATGTTGTTCCAAGCAGCGAGATGTAAACTCTGGTTGAAGCTTATTGAGATTTATGGCTTCCCTTAAGCCTAATTGTCTTCAGGAGCCCTGGATGCAGTGTAGCAGTTTGGATAAGTGGAGCAGAGAGGAATGGTGATGGGCCGCAGTGTTATGGAGGCTGAGATGCGTAGTGATGGTCAGGTGTCGGATAATGAGCTGCCTGCACAGGCTTTGGGTCATTGATGCATTATTCTCCTTTCTGCTTCTTCATGTTATTTTTATTTTTTGCTTTACTGCTTAACCCTCCGAATTAAACCAGGGATCTGCAAAAGAGAAAAACAAAAGCTGCAGATAAAATACAAGTCAAAAAAAAAAAGTGCAGCGACCCAACCATTATTATTTATTATTTTATTAACAGTTTCTTATATAGCGCAGCATTTTCCGTTGCGCTTTACAGTTAGAACAACAGTAATAGAACAAAACTGGGTAAAAGCAGACAAACATAGAGGTAGGAGGGCCCTGCTTGCAAGTTTATACAATCTATAGAGCCAGTGACATCATTGAGGCATCGGTGATGTCACTCATTCCTCCTAGTGATGTTCTATGTACCCACCAAGAATGTTTGTCTTTAATTTGGTACATACAAAGAAAACGTGGAGACACCACATTAGGGATGGACATCAGTAGCCGATGGTTGGCAACCATCGATGTTCCCAGCATGACGGGAATAGTTTTTTCCCATTCTATCCCAGGGTTGTGGTGGTTGGCAAACATCGCATGCCTCTTTCCGATACTCATCGTATGGTGCATTACATTAATGCAGCTTGGGACGCCAGAAAGCAAGCAGTTTCCGCAGCACAGCCATCGATGGTCGGTGGTTTAAAACCATTGGTTAAAAACAATCAATGATTGAGCCATTGATGTTTAACTTTACATGAGCTCTCTGTGGCCGGAATTAGGGGTCTATTCATGAAGCAGTGAAAAGAGTGGAGAAGTGAGCCCTTGGAGAAGTTGCCCATGGCAACCAATCAGCAGCTATGTATAATTTTATAAACTGCACTTTAGAAATGTTACCTCAACAGTGATTGGTTGCCATAGACAACTTCTCCACTGGCTCACTTCTCTACTCTTTTCACTGCTTCATAAATAGACCCCTAAGTCACTGGACTCCGCCAGTGATATATATATACACCATCGTTGGCCTTCCATCAATGGTAAGTTACCAGTTACCATTGCCACCCTACCATCGATGATTACTAATCGTTAATGGTCGATGTCCAATCCTACTTGGGAGGTATAACTTATGGGCTGATTCATTCCACAAAACGCCTGTACCCCCTTTCCCCCAGCATGTTGGGGACAGATAGACTGAGTGACGCCATTGTGCGCTCGCCGTTCCACAGATAATAGGATTATGGGTCTGTCAAAGATGGTCAGTGGTTTTAAACCATCGGTTGAAACCAATCGATGATTGATCCCTCGATCCATCGATGGTTTAACTTTGCACGTGAGCACGCCAAGGCAAACCATCATTGCCTCCCATCTAGTTACCATCGCCATCAGACCATTGCTGATTGGTAAACATCAATGGTCAATGGCTAACACTAGTAGTTGGGAGGTATGAGGTATGGGCTGTTTCGCCCCCCAAACTGTCTGCCTCCCTCCCTCCTCTGCAGCGTGCCGGTGACAGACAGACTGAGCGAAGCTAGCTGCGCCCTGAGCGTTCCGCAGATAATAGGATTATGTCGCGTGCTTCAACTTCATGTCCGTGATTAACCTGGGCTGTAATCCGCCTCTCAATTACTCCTTGTTTCGGCATCCTGCTGTAGGTGAGTGCTCGGACAATCTCCGCTGACACGGAACAGCGACTTGTTTTGTAGTCGTCAGGCCCGGGGCTCTCATTCCGGCTCACTACACCGAAAATCGCCTGTGAACGTGAAACATAGAACGGAGATGGATGCCGCAAGCTGACACCTGCGGAGACTCTGCTGCTAAACGTGTGATAGAGGCTGATCCGGTGAGATCATCTTCAGCAGGACAATTAATAACAGGGAGATAACATTAGTAACATGGACACAAAGCAGCGCTGGCACAACATCTCCGATACGGCGCTCTGCGACCTTCGGAGCATTGTGCTGCATTGTCTGTGTGTTACAGACACACGGGGATGTTCATTATAAAGCCTCTGACTCATACAGAGGGGCTGCGACCCTGGCAGGCCGCACAAAGCGCTCTTCATCAATTGACGCCGTCTCTATTAGTTGGGGGAGAAGGTCCTTTTTGTTTTTATTGTAGAGATCATTCCTTTCTGAAAACCGGTATATAATGCACAAATATCCACTGGCAGAGCAGCTGTGTTTTATACACGGTGGAGTCACATTATTATGAGCACCAGCTAATAGCCGGAGTAACCGCCGTGTGCTGCGCGGACAGCAGCTAGACGGCTGATGTGACGTATTAGACACACGTCTGGACGCCCCAGGTTCATCTGACGGTGAGCTGCTCCACTGTAGCGCGTCGGTCGGCCCTCACGCACCTTCGTAGCCGACGCTCAGACCTGATCGTTGGGGAGTGTTTTTTGCAACCTTGCGATCAGATAGTCACCGCTCATAGTGGAGTGTATTTTAGCTGTGCAAGTGTGCGATCGCATGTGTAGCCGAGCGGTACAAACAGATCTTGTGCAGTCTCTGCGCAGCCCAGGACTTACTCAGCCGCTGCGATCACATCAGCCTGTCCGGGACCGGAATTGACGTCAGGAACCCGCCCTGCAAACGCTTGGACACGCCTGCGTTTTTCCAACCACTCCCAGAAAATGGTCAGTTGCCGCCCACAAACGCCCTCTTCCTGTCAATCTCCTTACGAATGCCCGTGCAAATAGATTCTTCACACATACCCATCGCTGAGCGGCGATCCGCTTTGTACCCGTGCGACGCGCCTGTGCATTGCGGTGCATATGCATGCGCAGTTTGTGTCTGATCGCCCGCTATGCGAAAACGCAGCCTGGCGATCAGGTCTGAATTAACCCCTGTGTACAGTAAGAAGTGAATGGTGAACTGTAGATGAGGGCTCAGTAACACCATCTGAAGGGGACGGCAGCTTCGGCCGACGATAGAAATAATCTGTTTGTTTGTATAGATTGCACGTGTCAGTATAATCACATCTGTATATGATTGCAACACACACGTTACAATCCAATGATTTTTAATATATTTCAATTAAACAGAAAAGAGTGCTCCAAACCAGGGCTGCAGTGAAAAGTTTAAGGCCCGCGTTTCAATGTGCGAATTGGGTCTCCCGGACGTTTCGTCAAGTGTCGACACAATTATCTCCTTTCTTTCTCCTAGGAGGGATAAAACGTGCAGGTTGATGCTTTTCTGGCCCTACAATTTCAAGTGTGTAGTGTACTAGTGAATTTCATACCAAATCCGCTTTGATAAATAGCCGCCAAGTCCTTGTTTTGTTACTGTGTTTTATTTTCCATTTGTGAAGCGCCGGAACATATCATGGCTCTACATAAATACGTTATATATACTTGCTAGTAATAATGTTAGCGATAAATCATTCTCCCATAAAGGACCTCTCAGATTCTCTATTGCAGTCTGATCTTATTTTTGCATTAATAAATGATTAGTTTACTAAACTCTCTGAGGAGCTGCAGGAGATTTAACGGTTCCATTTAACCTCCCATGAGCTGGAACTCTGCAAAAAGGGAATAATTGGGTTATTCGGACCTTCCAGTGAATTTCGGTTCTGCTGCAGCCAATTTCACCTATTCCGCGGCATACAGCTACTTACTGTAAGGTGCATTAGTAATACCTTCAGGCCAGATGTTTCATTGATCTGCATTAGCCAGACAGTTCACTGCAGTTCTGCCTCACCTCCATTACAGGCAGCTGAAGCCCCCGCCACATATATAGGGAGCTTACCTATGGGATCTGGTAAGTCAAAAACCTGGGACTGCAGTTCTTTAAGCTTCTGTGACATCACTAGCCCCGCCTCTCTAACAATCCACCAATCCACACACTGGGACCTCGGTCAAGCAAGACTGTGAAGATGCCAGTCACTCTGTGCCTGATGCAGAATTGGGATTAAATCGGGCATATATTGCGAATAAAGGTTGTATATGGGAAAAATACATGTCTTTTCCTATATACAGCGCTGTACGCACGTGGGATGCTTCTACGTGGGCACTTTGTTTTAGTGCTAGTGATCATCGTCAGTGCGGACTTGCACCGGTTCTACAGTAGGTGCAAAAGTTTGGAGGCGCATATGCACTTATGTCAACCATAGATATCCTGCATTTGCACAAGTAGGAAAGATGGCACGTGCGCAGGTGCACAAGTAGGAAAGGTGGCAAATCCACTGTTGCACAAGTAGGAAAAGTCGCTTGTGCGCAGTTGCACCAGTAGGAAAAGTGGCATGTGCGCAGCTGCAGAAGTAGGAAAGGTCACACGTGCGCAGCTGCAGAAGTAGGAAAGGTCACACGTGCGCAGCTGCAGAAGTAGGAAAGGTCACACGTGCGCAGTTGCACAAGTAGGAAAGGTCACACGTGCGCAGCTGCAGAAGTAGGAAAGGTCACACGTGCGCAGCTGCAGAAGTAGGAAAGGTCACACGTGCGCAGCTGCAGAAGTAGGAAAGGTCACACGTGCGCAGCTGCAGAAGTAGGAAAGGTCACACGTGCGCAGTTGCACAAGTAGGAAAGGTCACACGTGCGCAGTTGCACAAGTAGGAAAAGTCGCTTGTGCGCAGTTGCACCAGTAGGAAAAGTGGCATGTGCGCAGCTGCAGAAGTAGGAAAGGTCACACGTGCGCAGCTGCAGAAGTAGGAAAGGTCACACGTGCGCAGCTGCAGAAGTAGGAAAGGTCACACGTGCGCAGCTGCAGAAGTAGGAAAGGTCACACGTGCGCAGTTGCAGAAGTAGGAAAGGTCACACGTGCGCAGTTGCAGAAGTAGGAAAGGTCACACGTGCGCAGTTGCACAAGTAGGAAAGGTCACACGTGCCCAGTTGCAGAAGTAGGAAAGGTCACACGTGCGCAGTTGCAGAAGTAGGAAAGGTCACACGTGCGCAGTTGCACAAGTAGGAAAGGTCACACGTGCGCAGTTGCAGAAGTAGGAAAGGTCACACGTGCGCAGTTGCAGAAGTAGGAAAGGTCACACGTGCGCAGTTGCACAAGTAGGAAAGGTCACACGTGCGCAGTTGCAGAAGTAGGAAAGGTCACACGTGCGCAGTTGCAGAAGTAGGAAAGGTCACACGTGCGCAGTTGCACAAGTAGGAAAGGTCACACGTGCGCAGTTGCAGAAGTAGGAAAGGTCACACGTGCGCAGTTGCAGAAGTAGGAAAGGTCACACGTGCGCAGTTGCAGAAGTAGGAAAGGTCACACGTGCGCAGTTGCAGAAGTAGGAAAGGTCACACGTGCGCAGTTGCACCAGTAGGAAAGGTCACACGTGCACAGTTGCAGAAGTAGGAAAGGTCACACGTGCGCAGTTGCAGAAGTAGGAAAGGTCACACGTGCGCAGTTGCAGAAGTAGGAAAGGTCACACGTGCGCAGTTGCAGAAGTAGGAAAGGTCACACGTGCACAGTTGCAGAAGTAGGAAAGGTCACACGTGCGCAGTTGCAGAAGTAGGAAAGGTCACACGTGCCCAGTTGCAGAAGTAGGAAAGGTCACACGTGCACAGTTGCAGAAGTAGGAAAGGTCACACGTGCACAGTTGCAGAAGTAGGAAAGGTCACACGTGCGCAGTTGCAGAAGTAGGAAAGGTCACACGTGCCCAGTTGCAGAAGTAGGAAAGGTCACACGTGCACAGTTGCAGAAGTAGGAAAGGTCACACGTGCACAGTTGCAGAAGTAGGAAAGGTCACACGTGCACAGTTGCAGAAGTAGGAAAGGTCACACGTGCACAGTTGCAGAAGTAGGAAAGGTCACACGTGCGCAGTTGCACAAGTAGGAAAGGTCACACGTGCGCAGTTGCAGAAGTAGGAAAGGTCACACGTGCGCAGTTGCAGAAGTAGGAAAGGTCACACGTGCGCAGTTGCAGAAGTAGGAAAGGTCACACGTGCACAGTTGCAGAAGTAGGAAAGGTCACACGTGCGCAGTTGCACCAGTAGGAAAGGTCACACGTGCGCAGTTGCACAAGTAGGAAAGGTCACACGTGCACAGTTGCAGAAGTAGGAAAGGTCACACGTGCGCAGTTGCAGAAGTAGGAAAGGTCACACGTGCGCAGTTGCAGAAGTAGGAAAGGTCACACGTGTGCAGTTGCAGAAGTAGGAAAGGTCACACGTGCGCAGCTGCAGAAGTAGGAAAGGTCACACGTGCGCAGTTGCAGAAGTAGGAAAGGTCACACGTGCACAGTTGCAGAAGTAGGAAAGGTCACACGTGCACAGTTGCAGAAGTAGGAAAGGTCACACGTGCGCAGTTGCAGAAGTAGGAAAGGTCACACGTGCGCAGTTGCAGAAGTAGGAAAGGTCACACGTGCACAGTTGCAGAAGTAGGAAAGGTCACACGTGCGCAGTTGCAGAAGTAGGAAAGGTCACACGTGCACAGTTGCAGAAGTAGGAAAGGTCACACGTGCGCAGTTGCAGAAGTAGGAAAGGTCACACGTGCGCAGTTGCACAAGTAGGAAAGGTCACACGTGCACAGTTGCAGAAGTAGGAAAGGTCACACGTGCGCAGTTGCAGAAGTAGGAAAGGTCACACGTGCGCAGTTGCACCAGTAGGAAAGGTCACACGTGCACAGTTGCAGAAGTAGGAAAGGTCACACGTGCACAGTTGCAGAAGTAGGAAAGGTCACACGTGCGCAGTTGCACAAGTAGGAAAGGTCACACGTGCGCAGTTGCACAAGTAGGAAAGGTCACACGTGCGCAGTTGCAGAAGTAGGAAAGGTCACACGTGCGCAGTTGCACAAGTAGGAAAGGTCACACGTGCGCAGTTGCAGAAGTAGGAAAGGTCACACGTGCGCAGTTGCAGAAGTAGGAAAGGTCACACGTGCGCAGTTGCACAAGTAGGAAAGGTCACACGTGCGCAGTTGCAGAAGTAGGAAAGGTCACACGTGCGCAGTTGCAGAAGTAGGAAAGGTCACACGTGCACAGTTGCAGAAGTAGGAAAGGTCACACGTGCGCAGTTGCACAAGTAGGAAAGGTCACACGTGCCCAGTTGCAGAAGTAGGAAAGGTCACACGTGCGCAGTTGCAGAAGTAGGAAAGGTCACACGTGCGCAGTTGCAGAAGTAGGAAAGGTCACACGTGCGCAGTTGCAGAAGTAGGAAAGGTCACACGTGCACAGTTGCAGAAGTAGGAAAGGTCACACGTGCGCAGTTGCAGAAGTAGGAAAGGTCACACGTGCGCAGTTGCAGAAGTAGGAAAGGTCACACGTGCACAGTTGCAGAAGTAGGAAAGGTCACACGTGCACAGTTGCAGAAGTAGGAAAGGTCACACGTGCGCAGTTGCAGAAGTAGGAAAGGTCACACGTGCGCAGTTGCAGAAGTAGGAAAGGTCACACGTGCGCAGTTGCACAAGTAGGAAAGGTCACACGTGCGCAGTTGCAGAAGTAGGAAAGGTCACACGTGCGCAGTTGCAGAAGTAGGAAAGGTCACACGTGCGCAGTTGCAGAAGTAGGAAAGGTCACACGTGCGCAGTTGCAGAAGTAGGAAAGGTCACACGTGCGCAGTTGCACCAGTAGGAAAGGTCACACGTGCACAGTTGCAGAAGTAGGAAAGGTCACACGTGCACAGTTGCAGAAGTAGGAAAGGTCACACGTGCGCAGTTGCAGAAGTAGGAAAGGTCACACGTGCACAGTTGCAGAAGTAGGAAAGGTCACACGTGCACAGTTGCAGAAGTAGGAAAGGTCACACGTGCACAGTTGCAGAAGTAGGAAAGGTCACACGTGCACAGTTGCAGAAGTAGGAAAGGTCACACGTGCACAGTTGCAGAAGTAGGAAAGGTCACACGTGCACAGTTGCAGAAGTAGGAAAGGTCACACGTGCACAGTTGCAGAAGTAGGAAAGGTCACACGTGCACAGTTGCAGAAGTAGGAAAGGTCACACGTGCGCAGTTGCAGAAGTAGGAAAGGTCACACGTGCGCAGTTGCACAAGTAGGAAAGGTCACACGTGCGCAGTTGCACAAGTAGGAAAGGTCACACGTGCGCAGTTGCACAAGTAGGAAAGGTCACACGTGCGCAGTTGCAGAAGTAGGAAAGGTCACACGTGCACAGTTGCAGAAGTAGGAAAGGTCACACGTGCACAGTTGCAGAAGTAGGAAAGGTCACACGTGCACAGTTGCAGAAGTAGGAAAGGTCACACGTGCGCAGTTGCAGAAGTAGGAAAGGTCACACGTGCACAGTTGCAGAAGTAGGAAAGGTCACACGTGCGCAGTTGCACAAGTAGGAAAGGTCACACGTGCGCAGTTGCAGAAGTAGGAAAGGTCACACGTGCGCAGTTGCACAAGTAGGAAAGGTCACACGTGCGCAGTTGCACAAGTAGGAAAGGTCACACGTGCGCAGTTGCACAAGTAGGAAAGGTCACACGTGCGCAGTTGCAGAAGTAGGAAAGGTCACACGTGCGCAGTTGCACAAGTAGGAAAGGTCACACGTGCGCAGTTGCAGAAGTAGGAAAGGTCACACGTGCGCAGTTGCAGAAGTAGGAAAGGTCACACGTGCACAGTTGCAGAAGTAGGAAAGGTCACACGTGCGCAGTTGCAGAAGTAGGAAAGGTCACACGTGCGCAGTTGCACAAGTAGGAAAGGTCACACGTGCACAGTTGCAGAAGTAGGAAAGGTCACACGTGCACAGTTGCAGAAGTAGGAAAGGTCACACGTGCGCAGTTGCAGAAGTAGGAAAGGTCACACGTGCACAGTTGCACAAGTAAGAAAGGTCACACGTGCACAGTTGCACAAGTAAGAAAGGTCACAGGATCAGCCCAAAACCGTGATGTACCGGCGCAGGAATCGCCCTTTCAGAAAGATTAATTTTCTATATCCATCCCTACTGTATATTCTCTGTAGGAAACCTCCCTGCGTTCCGTGTTCCAGTAGCGCCACGTGCTGCAGGTGCGTATAAATGGGGGAATTCTCCACGTTCCTCCGCACGTGCAGGTGTGTGGAAATTCCAGGTCCCTGTGAGTAGATGTCAGACTGTGAGCACCTTCCCTCTCTATGAATGCCTGGCATCCGCCATAACGTCTGCAGCGTTCTAGGTAATAGGATATTTACTTGTAACAGTTCATTGTTCGTGTTTCTGGATCGTTGCGGATTAGGGCTGTGCGTGCAGTCGCTGATTAATGCCTTGCACTGCACAATTCTGCCCCCCAGCGCCGGTGGCACATGCATGCGTCCAATTGTACCGGCACTGGGGCATATTCACCAGCGCGTCTGCATATGACCTTATCCGATTTTCTATGATCCTTATCCGATTATATTTGGGCACATATTGGGCCAGTTACTGATAGCGTGGGACCAGCACTGACAGTGCTGTGAAGGCCCATTCAGCTGCTGAAGGAGCTGCTCTGTCCATCTTGATGTGAGAGTCCCTATTTTTAGGAAAAAAACAATGCAGCCACGTTTGTGTACACGGGTCAGTGCCACCGCCACAGCCGTGTTACCAGTGGGTCTGCAGTGCACTATGGGTAGGGGGCTTTGAACTGGGGGGGGGGGGGGGGGCACCAGCGTGAGAATTTCAGGACACATTAGACAAGGACAGATGATTCATACGATCTGATTCCGTACTGCACTTCAGCAGAGCGCACTACCCCTCCCCCCCCTTCTTCCCCTGTCATTGCAAGCTGCTCATCTGTCTCTGCGCTGGTCGCCGCTGAATTCCCCCAGCACGCTCTTGTCACGCAAGTTTAAAGGACTCATGTTCAAGACTCACCAGAAGCGATCGAGTAAAAAACCAACAAAAAAAAACCAGCGATCGCTCAGGCAGACGTAAAGCGGGATTATTTTCCGTCCCACCATTCCGCCGTCAGAGTAACACGGATAATTTAACCCCTTAAGTGCCAAAGCAGCTCCTAGTCTATAACGTTTGCAGTCAATAAGGGATATTCAATTACCGGCACATACTGTCGGGTGAAAAGTATCGCCGGGGGGGGGGGGCTATCTAATTAGCCCTGATAAGTCGGCGCGTGCCGCGGCTTATTGGGGATCTTGAAGCATAATCCTTGATAACAGCCTTCGAAAACGGGGCTATTTCACCCAGGTTTCACTGAACGTGCGTGAAAATGCACTTTTTAACGGACGATCAAATCGAATAGCCCGACAGCAAAACCCGAAGAAACATCGAAGTTTTAACTCCCGATGTCTCTTCGGGGTTAATTGAATATCCCAGAATGTGTCTTGCCGGCCCGTGCTCTTGCCCCTCAAAATCCATATCTTTCTAGGGTATTCAATTATCCGCAAATTCGCGAAAAAATTTCCGCCCAATTTTTTTTCATGCCAATCGGGTGAAAATTGCCATGAAAACGGCTTTTCGCGGGTATGCGTGCTCCCGTTTTTTGACCTAATTAATTCCAAACAGGTTTCACGTGAAAATTGTTGCAGTGAAAAGTATAGGTGAAAATGGGGAACTCAGCCTGTACCCCAAAAAATGCTAAACTAACATAGGAAGTGTATTAGAGATCACATTAGAGAGTTTTTGGGGACTTAAATTGTGTGAAGTGGCTGTTATACGCATTTTTTGAAAAATGCAAAAAAAATGATAGAAAGCAAGTCTTTGGTGCAAAATAAATGCTCTCATTACATTTGGGGTACATGAAAATTGGTATAAGTATATATTTGGGTCGTCTTAGGGTACTTTAAAAAAAATGGAAACAGACCTCCCACCTGCAAGCCTAAAAACACCTGTCCCACTCATAAAGCACCCCAATATACCTGTCCAATACCTTGAACCCCAATTTCCATCACTTTGTACTTTTTCACCCTAAAAATGACATGTCATTATTGGCCAATTAAAAATAATTAAAAACTTCAACATGCCTAATTTGTCATTAAGGAGGGTTGTACCAGGAGTTCTGTACCATGGTGGTCATTCCGAGTTGTACGCTCGTTGACGATTTTCACTGTGCTGCGATTTGTTGCAAAATGCGCATGCGCAAGGCAAGCAGGGCGCTTGCGCTAAGTTAGTTAACTAAAAACTTAGTAGATTTGCTGTGGATCCTGCGGCGCTTTTCATTCGCTCTGCTGATCGGTAAGTGATTGACAGGAAAGGGGCGTTTCTGGGTGGTAACTGAGCGTTTTCCGGGAGTGTGCTAAAAAAACGCAGACGTGCCAGGGAAAAACGCGGGAGTGTCTGGAGAAACGGTGGAGTGGCTGGCCGAACGTAGGGCGTGTTTGTGACGTCAAACCAGGAACTAAACGGACCGAGCTGATCGCAATCTAGGAGTATGTCTGGAGCTACTCAGAAACTGCAAGAAAATATTTAGTAACGATTCTGCTAATCTTTCGTTCACTATTCTGCTAAGCTAAGATACACTCCCAGAGGGCGGCGGCCTAGCGTGTGCAATGCTGCTAAAAGCAGCTAGCGAGCGAACAACTCGGAATGACCACCCATATCCAAACATTTTTACCTTAAAATAGTGACTTTTCCCAACTTTTCACCTGCTCAGAGTAGGTGAAGTGAAATTTGTAAAAAGATTATCACCGATAAATTTTCCCGAAAAATTGAATAGGCTGTAATTGCGTTTCGCGGGAAAAGTCCGTTATCGCTGCTAATTGAATATCCCCCTTTGATTTGATATCTTATCATCCTGAACGCTGACGCTTCTATGGGAGCAGAATTAGTGGGGACATCTCCCAATAGCTGACACTTGTGGTCCCACAACGGCGGCGAGCTGTATGCACTGCAGCCTACACCTGCCTGGGAGGACATTATGGCCCTCATTCCGAGTTGTTCGCTCGCAAGCTGCTTTTAGCAGCTTTGCACACGCTAAGCCGCCACCTACTGGGAGTGAATCTTAGCTTAGCAAAATTGCGAACGAAAGATTAGCAGAATTGCGAATAGACACTTCTTAGCAGTTTCTGAGTAGCTCCAGACTTGCTCGGCATCTGCGATCAGTTCAGTCAGTTTCGTTCCTGGTTTGACGTCACAAACACACCCAGCGTTCGCCCAGACACTCCTCCGTTTCTCCAGCCACTCCCGCGTTTTTCCCAGAAACGGTAGCGTTTTTTCGCACACACCCATAAAACGGCCAGTTTCCGCCCAGAAACACCCACTTCCTGTCAATCACATTATGATCACCAGAACGAAGAAAAAACCTTGTAATGCCGTGAGTAAAATACCTAACTGCATAGCAAATTTACTTGGCGCAGTCGCACTGCGGACATTGCGCATGCGCATTAGCGACTAATCGCTCCGTTGTGACAAAAAAATAACGAGCGAACAACTCGGAATGACCCCCTATGTGCCTTGTAGTTCCGCAATATCTGACCCAGCTTGGGTTACTTTCCTTTTGTTACCGTGTTCCGTCCTTTCCTCCCTATTTCTAGTCTGTTTTTATCTATTTCTACTTAAAAAATGATTTAAATGACTGGAGCTCTCACGGTAATTACCGGATGCCTCCGTTTCTGTCATCTGCATCGTCCGCGTTTTTGCTGAAAACTGTAAAAAACAAAACAAAACCCCCCACAATTAATGGAAAAAAGAAACAAAACAATGTAAACTACAAGCCCTAGACATGGATTTATAAGACGTGCGCAGCTGGACAGGTGGCGGAAGTGTTCTCATCCCGCAGGTTTAATTACGGTGTAATTGTCACTCTCTGAAAATACCGGTTGCTTTCAAGGCCGTGTTGTGGAGTAATTGGCATATTTGCTGGATATCCAGGTGACAGAGCAGCGGAGAGTAATTTCTAGATGGATTTCGGAGCGTACACAAACCCGAAGCATGCGGCTCCATTTAACTCCCTCCTTCCCGTAACACATCCCGTCTCCTATCCACCTAGTCTGCATGGGTGCAGCTTTATTGTCTGCTACAACAGGCGCGGATTTAGGGGACTGGCCGCCCGTAGGCACAGCATTTTATTATTTTCCTTATTAGGTTATAAACCTTAATTTGGCGATTGGCAGTATAATATAATATAGTGGAGGCGAGGCGATACTCGGACATGGATACGTTCAGCATACTGGCTCCGGGATGCTGGCAGACTAAATGTCGGCGCAGGAATCCCGACATGCAGACAGAATACCGGCGCTGGAACACCGACATGACTCGAAATACCGAAGCCTTGATCCCGACCACTGGCATCCTGAATGTAAATATGTCGAGGAGTCTTAGGGTTAGGCTGCGGGGAGGGGGGTTAGGTTTAGGCACCACCGGGGAGGGTTAGGGTCAGTCTGCGGGGAAGGAGGGATA